>NW_027590833.1:7500-40000 GCF_964213995.1 Mustelus asterias
GACAGTGTAGAGGGAGCTTTACTCTGTATCTAACCCCGTGCTGTATCTGTCCTGGGAGTGTTTAATGGGGACAGTGTAGAGGGAGCTTTACTCTGTATCTAACCCCGTGCTGTACCTGTCCTGGGAGTGTTTGGTGGGAGACAGTGTAGAGGGAGCTTTACTCTGTATCTAACCCCGTGCTGTACCTGACCTGGGAGTGTTTGATGGGGACAGTGTAGAGGGAGCTTTACTCTGTATCTAACCCCGTGCTGTACCTGTCCAGGGAGTGTTTGATGGGGACAGTGTAGAGGGAGCTTTACTCTGTATCTAACCCCGTGCTGTACCTGTCCTGGGAGTGTTTGATGGGGACAGTGTAGAGGGAGCTTTACTCTGTATCTAACCCCGTGCTGTACCTGTCCTGGGAGTGTTTAATGGGGGGACAGTGTAGAGGGAGCTTTACTCTGTATCTAACCCCGTGCTGTACCTGTCCTGGGAGTGTTTGAAGGGGACAGTGTAGAGGGAGCTTTACTCTGTATCTAACCCCGTGCTGTACCTGTCCTGGGAGTGTTTAATGGGGGACAGTGTAGAGGGAGCTTTACTCTGTATCTAACCCCGTGCTGTCCCTGTCCTGGGAGTGTTTGATGGGGGACAGCGTAGAGGGAGCTTTACTCTGTATCTAACCCCGTGCTGTACCTGTCCTGGGAGTGTTTGGTGGGAGACAGTGTAGAGGGAGCTTTACTCTGTATCTAACCCCGTGCTGTATCTGTCCTGGGAGTGTTTAATGGGGACAGTGTAGAGGGAGCTTTACTCTGTATCTAACCCCGTGCTGTACCTGTCCTGGGAGTGTTTGGTGGGAGACAGTGTAGAGGGAGCTTTACTCTGTATCTAACCCCGTGCTGTATCTGTCCTGGGAGTGTTTAATGGGGACAGTGTAGAGGGAGCTTTACTCTGTATCTAACCCCGTGCTGTACCTGTCCTGGGAGTGTTTGGTGGGAGACAGTGTAGAGGGAGCTTTACTCTGTATCTAACCCCGTGCTGTACCTGACCTGGGAGTGTTTGATGGGGACAGTGTAGAGGGAGCTTTACTCTGTATCTAACCCCGTGCTGTACCTGTCCAGGGAGTGTTTGATGGGGACAGTGTAGAGGGAGCTTTACTCTGTATCTAACCCCGTGCTGTACCTGTCCTGGGAGTGTTTGATGGGGACAGTGTAGAGGGAGCTTTACTCTGTATCTAACCCCGTGCTGTACCTGTCCTGGGAGTGTTTGATGGGGACAGTGTAGAGGGAGCTTTACTCTGTATCTAACCCCGTGCTGTACCTGTCCTGGGAGTGTTTGATGGGGACAGTGTAGAGAGAGCTTTACTCTGTATCTAACCCCGTGCTGTACCTGTCCTGGGAGTGTTTAATGGGGGACAGTGCAGAGGGAGCTTTACTCTGTATCTAACCCCGTGCTGTACCTGTCCTGGGAGTGTTTGATGGGAGACAGTGTAGATGGAGCTTTACTCTGTATCTAACCCCGTGCTGTACCTGTCCTGGGAGTGTTTGATGGGGACAGTGTAGAGGGAGCTTTACTCTGTATCTAACCCCGTGCTGTACCTGTCCTGGGAGTGTTTGATGGGGGACAGTGTAGAGGGAGCTTTACAAACTAGAAAGGTTGGGGGGAGGGAATCGAAGTGAGGGGACTGAGAGCGAGGAGGTTAGCTCGCAAATAGATAAGGAATGTAGACAGGGTAAGAGGGAGGTTAGACGAGTGATGGAGAAGGGAAGTGCTCAGGCTGAAGGTCTGAGATGTGTCTATTTTAATGTCAGGAGTGTAGTGAATAAAGTGGATGAGCTTAGAGCGTGGATTGCTGCTTCGAATTGTGATGTGGTGGCCATTACGGAGACTTGGATGTCTCAGGGACAGGACTGGGTGCTTCAGGTGCCGGGTTTTAGATGTTTCAGAAGGACAGGGAGGGAGGCAAGAGAGGGGGGGGGAGTGGCACTGTTGATCAGGGATAGTGTCACGGCTGTAGAGAAGGTGGACGCCGTGGAGGGATTGACTACGGAGTCTCTGTGGGTGGAGGTTAGGAACAGGAAGGGGTCGGTAACTTTGCTGGGTGTTTTCTATAGGCCGCCCAATAGTAACAGAGATGTTGAGGAGCAGATGGGGAAACAGATCCTGGAGAGATGTAGGAATAACAGAGTTGTCGTGATGGGAGATTTTAATTTCCCAAACATAGATTGGAATATCCCTAGGGCTAGGGGTTTGGATGGAGAGGAGTTTGTTAGGTGTGTCCAGGAGAGTTTCCTGACACAGTATGTGGATAAGCCTACTAGAGGAGAGGCTGTACTTGATCTGGTGCTGGCTAATGAACCTGGACAGGTGGAGGATCTCTCGGTGGGTGAGCATCTTGGGGATAGCGATCATAATTCTATCTCCTTCACGATAGCATTGGAAAGAGATAGGATCAGGCAAGCTAGGAAAGTGTTTCTCTGGAGTAAAGGGAAATACAGTGTCATCAGGGAGGAAATTAGACGGGTAAATTGGAAGGAGGCATTCTTGGGGAAAAGTACCGAAGGAAAGTGGAGGATTTTCAAGGAATGTTTGTCTGGAGCTCTGCATGACAACGTTCCGATGAGACAGGGGGGTGTTGGTAGGGTACGGGAACCGTGGTGCACGAAGGTTGTGATGAACCTGGTGAATAAGAAAAGAGAGGCGTACAGAAGGTTCAGAGAGCTAGGAGGTGTTAAGGATTTAGAGGAGTATACGGGATGTAGGAAGGAGCTTAAGAAGGAAATTAGGAGAGCGAGAAGGGGTCATGAGAAGACCTTGGCGGGTAAGATTAAGGAGAATCCCAAGGCTTTCTACAAATATGTCAAGAGTAAAAGGATGAGATGTGAAGGAATAGGACCCTTAAAAGGTGAAGGGGGAAAAGTTTGTGCGGAACCGTTAGAAATGGCGGAGGTGCTTAATGAATACTTTACCTCGGTATTCACGGTGGAAAGGGATCTGGGTGGTTGTACTGCTGGTTTGCGGTGGACAGAAAGGATCGAGCATGTGGACATAAAGAAAGAGGATGTGTTGGAACTATTGAATGGCATCAAGGTTGGTAAGTCGCCGGGACCGGATGGGATGTACCCCAGGTTACTGTGGGAGACGAGGGAGGAGATTGCGGAGCCTTTGGCGATGATCTTTGCATCGTCGATGGAGACGGGAGAGGTTCCAGAGGATTGGAGGATTGCAGATGTGGTCCCTATATTCAAGAAAGGGAACAGGGACAGCCCGGGAAATTACCGACCGGTGAGTCTAACCTCAGTGGTTGGTAAGTTGATGGAGAGGATCCTGAGAGACAGGATTTATGATCATCTAGAGAAGTTTTGTGTGATCAAAAGTAGTCAGCACGGCTTTGTCAAGGGCAGGTCGTGCCTTACGAGCCTGGTTGAGTTCTTTGAAAATGTGACCAAACACATTGACGAAGGAAGAGCGGTGGATGTGGTCTATATGGACTTCAGCAAGGCGTTCGATAAGGTCCCCCATGCAAGACTTCTTGAGAAAGTGAGAGGGCATGGGATCCAAGGGGCTGTTGCCTTGTGGATCCAGAACTGGCTTGCCTGCAGAAGGCAGAGAGTGGCTGTGGAGGGGTCTTTCTCTGCATGGAGGTCAGTGACCAGTGGAGTGCCCCAGGGATCTGTTCTGGGACCCTTGCTGTTTGTCATTTTCATAAATGACCTGGATGAGGAAGTGGAGGGATGGGTTGGTAAGTTTGCTGACGACACCAAGGTAGGTGGTGTTGTGGATAGTTTGGAGGGATGTCAGAAGTTGCAGCGAGACATAGATAGAATGCAAGACTGGGCGGAGAAGTGGCAGATGGACTTCAACCCGGATAAGTGTGTAGTGATCCATTTTGGCAGATCCAATGGGATGAAGCAGCAGTATAATATGAAGGGTACCATTCTTAGCAGTGTAGAGGAACAGAAGGACCTTGGGGTCCGGGTCCATAGGACTCTTAAATCGGCCTCGCAGGTGGAGGATGCGGTCAAGAAGGCGTACGGCGTACTAGCCTTCATTAATCGAGGGATTCTTAAAGATTTGGAGAAGATTCTTAAAGATAGGATGTATGCGCATTTAGAAAGGAATAAACTCATTAACGATAGTCAACATGGTTTTGTGAGAGGGAGGTCATGCCTCACGAACCTGGTGGTGTTTTTTGAAGAAGTGACCAAAATGGTTGACGAAGGAAGGGCCGTGGATGTTGTCTATATGGACTTTAGTAAAGCGTTTGACAAAGTCCCTCATGGTAGGCTAGTGAAAAAGGTTGGATCCCATGGGATAAAGGGGGAGGTGGCTAGATGGGTGGAGAACTGGCTTGGTCATAGAAGACAGAGGGTGGTAGTGGAAGGGTCTTTTTCCGGCTGGAGGCCTGTGACTAGTGGTGTACCGCAGGGCTCTGTATTGGGACCTCTGCTGTTTGTGATTTATATAAATGATCTGGAAGAAGGAGTAACTGGGGTGATCAGTAAGTTTGCGGACGACACAAAACTGGCAGGACTTGCAGATAGTGAGGAACATTGTCAGAGGCTACAGAAGAATATAGATAGGCTGGAAATTTGGGCAAGGAAATGGCAGATGGAGTTCAATCCTGATAAATGCGAAGTGATGCATTTTGGTGGGAATAATGTAGGGAGGAGCTACACGATAAATGGAAGAACCATAAAGGGTGTAGAGACGCAGAGGGACCTGGGTGTGCAAGTCCACAGATCTTTGAAGGTGACGTCACAGGTGGAGAAGGTGGTGAAGAAGGCATATGGCATGCTTGCCTTTATAGGACGGGGCATAGAGTATAAAAGTTGGGGTCTGATGTTGCAGATGTATAGAACGTTGGTTCGGCCGCATTTGGAATACTGCGTCCAGTTCTGGTCGCCACACTACCAGAAGGACGTGGAGGCTTTGGAGAGAGTACAGAGGAGGTTTACCAGGATGTTGCCTGGTATGGAGGGGCTTGGTTATGAGGAGAGATTGGGGAAACTGGGGTTGTTCTCCTTGGAAAGACGGAGGATGAGGGGAGACTTAATAGAGGTGTATAAAATTATGAAAGGCATAGATAGGGTGAACGGTGGGAAGCTTTTCCCCGGGTCGGTGGTGACGTTCACGAGGGGTCATAGGTTCAAGGTGAAGGGGGGGAGGTTTAACACAGATATCAGAAGGACATATTTCACACAGAGGGTCGTGGGGGCCTGGAATGTGTTGCCGGGCAAGGTGGTGGAGGCGGACACACTGGGAACGTTTAAGACTTATCTAGACAGCTATATGAACGGAGTGGGAATGGAGGGATACAAAAGAGTGATCTAGTTTGGACCAGGGAGCGGCGCGGGCTAATTGTTCCTGGTTTCTCGTTTCAAGGCTTCATTCTACGATCATCTTGCTGGTGCCAGTACAGAGTGATACTGCGGATAGTTGGGAACCTGTCTCGGGGGCAGGGGATTCATATGGTGTTCGTGGAAGTGGAAATGACTAGGGTTGGGAAGCATTTTCCGATCGGGGCCATTGTGATCTCCTGGACTCGTTTCGATCGCCTCAGGGGGTCGGAGAGGAATTTCCCAGATTTTTTTTTCCCCATATTGGCCCTGGGGTTTTTCACTCTGGGTTTTCGCCTCTCCCTGGAGATCACATGGTCTGGAATGGGGGGGTGGGGGTAAGTTAATAGGTTGTAATGAACAAAGCATCGTAGCTGTGAGGGACAGCTCGGTGGATAGGATATTGGTATGTAGATAGGCTGGAAAATTGGGTGGGGATCCTGGATTCAGGATTCAATCCTGGACTGGGGAGCGGCGCGGGCTTGGAGGGCCGAAGGGCCTGTTCCTGTGCTGTATTGTTCTTTGTTCTTTGTTCTTTGATTGAGTTTAGGAGTCGGGAGATAATGCTGCAGCTTTATAGGACCCTGGTTAGACTCCACTTGGAGTACTGCGCGCAGTTCTGGTCACCTCATTACAGGAAAGATGTTGAAGCCATTGAAAGGGTGCAGAGGAGATTTACAAGGATGTTGCCTGGATTGGGGGGCATGCCTTATGAGGATAGGTTGAGGGAGCTTGGTCTCTTCTCCCTGGAGAGACGAAGGATGAGAGGTGACCTGATAGAGGTTTACAAGATGTTGAGAGGTCTGGATAGGGTAGACTCTCAGAGGCTATTTCCAAGGGCTGAAATGGTTGCTACGAGAGGACACAGGTTTAAGGTGCTGGGGGGTAGGTACAGAGGAGATGTCAGGGGTAGGTTTTTCACTCAGAGGGTGGTGGGTGAGTGGAATCGGCTGACGTCGGTGGTGGTGGAGGCAAACTCGTTGGGGTCTTTTAAGAGACTTCTGGATGAGTACATGGGATTTAATGGGATTGAGGGCTATAAATAGACCTAGAGGTAGGGATATGATCAGCGCAACTTGTGGGCCGAAGGGCCTGTTTGTGCTGTGGCTTTCTATGTTCTATGTAATTCACTTTGGTAGGAATAACAGATGTGTTGAGTATAGGGCTAACGGGAGGACTTTGAATAGTGTGGAGGAGCAGAGGGATCTAGGTGTATGTGTGCATAGATCCCTGAAAGTTGGGAATCAAGTAGATAAGGTTGTTAAGAAGGCATATGGTGTCTTGGCGTTTATTGGTAGGGGGATTGAATTTAGGAGTCGTAGCGTTATGTTGCAACTGTACACAACTCTGGTGCGGCCGCACTTGGAGTACTGTGTGCAGTTCTGGTCCCCACATTACAGGAAGGATGTGGAGGCTTTGGAGAGGGTGCAGAGGAGGTTTACCAGGATGTTGCCTGGTATGGAGGGGAGATCCTATGAGGAGAGGCTGAGGGATTTGGGATTGTTTTCGCTGGAAAGGCGGCGGCTAAGAGGGGATCTTATTGAAACATATAAGATGATTAGAGGTTTAGATAGGGTGGATAGTGATAGCCTTTTTCCTCTGATGGAGAAATCCAGCACGAGGGGGCATGGCTTTAAATTGAGGGGGGGTAGTTATAGAACCGATGTCAGGGGTAGGTTCTTTACCCAGAGGGTGGTGAGGGATTGGAATGCCCTGCCAGCATCAGTAGTAAATGCGCCTAGTTTGGGGGCGTTTAAGAGATCCGTAGATAGGTTCATGGACGAAAAGAAATTGGTTTAGGTTGGAGGGTCACAGTTTTTTTTTTAACTGGTCGGTGCAACATCGTGGGCCGAAGGGCCTGTTCTGCGCTGTAATGTTCTATGTTCTATGTTCTATGTTCTATGTTCTACTCTGTATCTAACCCCGTGCTGTACCTGTCCTGGGGGTGTTTGATGGGGACAGTGTAGAGGGAGCTTTACTCTGTATCTAACCCCGTGCTGTACCGGTCCTGGGAGTGTTTGATGGAGACTGTGTAGAGGGAGCTTTACTCTGTATCTAACCCGGTGCTGTACCTGTCCTGGGAGTGTTTGATGGGGGACAGTGTAGAGGGAGCTTTACTCTGTATCTAACCCCGTGCTGTACCTGTCCTGGGAGTGTTTGATGGGGGACAGTGCAGAGGGAGCTTTACTCTGTATCTAACCCCATGCAGTACCTGTCCTGGGAGTGTTTGATGGGGGACAGTGCAGAGGGAGCTTTACTCTGTATCTAACCCCGTGCTGTACCTGTCCTGGGAGTGTTTGATGGGGGACAGTGTAGAGGGAGCTTTACTCTGTATCTAACCCCGTGCTGTACCTGTCCTGGGAGTGTTTGATGGGGGACAGTGTACAGGGAGCTTTACTCTGTATCTAACCCCGTGCTGTACCTGTCCTGGGAGTGTTTGACGGGGACAGTGTACAGGGAGCTTTACTCTGTATCTAACCCCGTGCTGTACCTGTCCCGGGAGTGATTGATGGGGACAGTGTAGAGGGAGCTTTACTCTGTATCTAACCCCGTGCTGTACCTGTCCTGGGAGTGTTTGATGGGGACAGTGTAGAGGGAGCTTTACTCTGTATCTAACCCCGTGCTGTACCTGTCCTGGGAGTGTTTGATGGGGGACAGTGTAGAGGGAGCTTTACTCTGTATCTAACCCCGTGCTGTACCCAGCCTGGGAGTGTTTGATGGGGACAGTGTAGAGGGAGCTTTACTCTGTATCTAACTCCGTGCTGTACCTGTCCTGGGAGTGTTTGATGGGGACAGTGTAGAGGGAGCTTTACTCTGTATCTAACCCCGTGCTGTACCTGTCCTGGGAGTGTTTGATGGGGACAGTGTAGAGGGAGCTTTACTCTGTATCTAACCCCGTGCTGTACCTGTCCTGGGAGTGTTTGATGGGGGACAGTGTAGAGGGAGCTTTACTCTGTATCTAACCCCGTGCTGTACCCAGCCTGGGAGTGTTTGATGGGGACAGTGTAGAGGGAGCTTTACTCTGTATCTAACCCCGTGCTGTACCTGTCCTGGGAGTGTTTGATGGGGACAGTGTAGAGGGAGCTTTACTCTGTATCTAACCCCGTGCTGTACCTGTCCTGGGAGTGTTTGATGGGGACAGTGTAGAGGGAGCTTTACTCTGTATCTAACCCCGTGCTGTACCTGTCCTGGGAGTGTTTGATGGGGGACAGTGTAGAGGGAGCTTTACTCTGTATCTAACCCCGTGCTGTACCCAGCCTGGGAGTGTTTGATGGGGACAGTGTAGAGGGAGCTTTACTCTGTATCTAACCCCGTGCTGTACCTGTCCTGGGAGTGTTTGATGGGGACAGTGTAGAGGGAGCTTTACTCTGTATCTAACCCCGTGCTGTACCTGTCCTGGGAGTGTTTGATGGGGGACAGTGTAGAGGGAGCTTTACTCTGTATCTAACCCCGTGCTGTACCTGTCCTGGGAGTGTTTGATGGGGGACAGTGTAGAGGGAGCTTTACTCTGTATCTAACCCCGTGCTGTACCTGTCCTGGGAGTGTTTGATGGGGGACAGTGTAGAGGGAGCTTTACTCTGTGTTGAATCTGACCTACCAGAAGAGTGTGGCATCCAAGTAACAGGAGTTGCAATGACCCTGTATTCCTTTCCTCCAGCCTTGCATGATATCCGTAGTCAGCTGTCCCGTGTCTGGAGCCGTGTTTTCCCTTACACTTTGGCTGTTGTATTTCTTAAAATCTGAAGAGTAACGACACAAAAGCTTTCAGAACTCTACATTTACTCTGCCTGGATTCTTGTAGACGCAGTTGATTCCCACACTGAATCGTTCGTTCACCCCCTCCAGGCAGAGCTGTTGCAACGCACCGCAGACTCATCTGTCTCTCATCCTATCCTCCAGTATCCTATGGCTTGGTCATAGAAGACAGAGGGTGGTAGTGGAAGGGTCTTTTTCCGGCTGGATGCCTGTGACTAGTGGTGTTCCGCAGGGCTCTGTATTGGGACCTCTGCTGTTTGTGATTTATATAAATGATCTGGAAGAAGGTGTAACTGGGGTGATCAGTAAGTTTGCGGACGACACAAAACTGGCAGGACTTGCAGATAGTGAGGAGCATTGTCAGAGGCTACAGAAGGATATAGATAGGCTGGAAATTTGGGCAAGGAAATGGCAGATGGAGTTCAATCCTGATAAATGCGAAGTGATGCATTTTGGTGGGAATAATGTAGGGAGGAGCTACACGATAAATGGAAGAACCATAAAGGGTGTAGAGACGCAGAGGGACCTGGGTGTGCAAGTCCACAGATCTTTGAAGGTGACGTCACAGGTGGAGAAGGTGGTGAAGAAGGCATATGGCATGCTTGCCTTTATAGGACGGGGCATAGAGTATAAAAGTTGGGGTCTGATGTTGCGGTTGTATAGAACGTTGGTTCGGCCGCATTTGGAATACTGCGCCCAGTTCTGGTCGCCGCACTACCAGAAGGACGTGGAGGCTTTGGAGAGAGTGCAGAGGAGATTTACCAGGATGCTGCCTGGTATGGAGGGGCTTGGTTGTGAGGAGAGATTGGGGAAACTGGGGTTGTTCTCCTTGGAAAGACGGAGGATGAGGGGAGACTTAATAGAGGTGTATAAAATTATGAAAGGCATAGATAGGGTGAACGGTGGGAAGCTTTTCCCCGGGTCGGTGGTGACGTTCACGAGGGGTCATAGGTTCAAGGTGAGGGGGGGGAGGTTTAACACGGATATCAGAAGGACATATTTTACACAGAGGGTCGTGGGGGCCTGGAATGTGTTGCCGGGCAAGGTGGTGGAGGCGGACACACTGGGAACGTTTAAGACTTATCTAGACAGCTATATGAACGGAGTGGGAATGGAGGGATACAAAAGAGTGGTCTAGTTTGGACCAGGGAGCGGCGCGGGCTAATTGTTCCTGGTTTCTCGTTTCAAGGCTTCATTCTATGATCATCTTGCTGGTGCCAGTACAGAGCGAGACTGCGGATAGTTGGGAACCTGTCTCGGGGGCAGGGAATTCATATGGTGTTCGTGGAAGTGGAAATGACTAGGGTTGGGAAGCATTTTCCGATCGGGGCCATTGTGATCTCCTGGACTCGTTTCGATCGCCTCAGGGGGTCGGAGAGGAATTTCCCAGATTTTTTTTCCCCATATTGGCCCTGGGGTTTTCACTCTGGGTTCTCGCCTCTCCCTGGAGATCACATGGTCTGGAATGGGGGGGTGGGGGGGAGATAATAGGTTGTGATGAACAAAGCATCGTAGCTGTGAGGGACAGCTCGGTGGATAGGATATTAGGATGTAGATAGGCTGGAAAATTGGGCGGGGATCCTGGATTCAGGATTCAATCCTGGACCGGGGAGCGGCGCGGGCTTGGAGGGCCGAAGGGCCTGTTCCTGTGCTGTATTGTTCTTTGTTCTTTGGTAGTTGAGAGTCAGCCACATTGCTGTCGCTCTGGAGACGCATTTAGGCCAGACTGGGGGTTAGGATTCAGATCCCAGCTCCCATCGCAGGCTCATCTGTCTCTCATCCTGTCCTCCATGAGTCTCTGCTCATCCGGACATTTGCTGCCCGTGATGTGACGGTCAGCATGTTAAATTGTGGGCATCACGTTGGCACAGTGCTTAGCCTCACAGCACCAAGGACCCCGGGTTCGATTCCCGGCTCGGGGTCACTGTCTGTGCGGAGTTTGCACATTCTCCTCGTGTCTGCGTGGGTTTCCTCCGGGTGCTCCGGTTTCCTCCCACAGTCCAAGGATGTGAGGGTTAGGTTGATTGGCCATGCTAAAAATTGCCCCTTAGTGTCCCGGGATGCATAAGAACATAAGAAATAGGAGCAGGAGTAGGCCATCTAGCCCCTCGAGCCTGCCCCGCCATTCAATAAGATCATGGCTGATCTGACGTGGATCAGTACCACTTACCCGCCTGATCCCCATAACCCTTAATTCCCTTACCGATCAGGAATCCATCCATCCGCGCTTTAAACATATTCAGCGAGGTAGCCTCCACCACCTCAGTGGGCAGAGAATTCCAGAGATTCACCACCCTCTGGGAGAAGAAGTTCCTCCTCAACTCTGTCTTAAACCGACCCCCCTTTATTTTGAGGCTGTGTCCTCTAGTTTTAACTTCCTTACTAAGTGGAAAGAATCTCTCCGCCTCCACCCTATCCAGCCCCCGCATTATCTTATAAGTCTCCATAAGATCCCCCCTCATCCTTCTAAACTCCAACGAGTACAAACCCAATCTGCTCAGTCTCTCCTCATAATCAACACCCCTCATCTCCGGTATCAACCTGGTGAACCTTCTCTGCACTCCCTCCAAGGCCAATATATCCTTCCGCAAATAAGGGGACCAATACTGCGCACAGTATTCCAGCTGCGGCCTCACCAATGCCCTGTACAGATGCAGCAAGACATCTCTGCTTTTAGATTCTATCCCCCTCGCGATATCGGCCAACATCCCATTTGCCTTCTTGATCACCTGTTGCACCTGCAGACTGGGTTTTTGCGTCTCATGCACAAGGACCCCCAGGTCCCTCTGCACAGCAGCATGTTGTAAATTCTTTCCATTTAGATAATAATCCAATTTGCTATTATTTCTTCCAAAGTGAATAACCTCGCACTTGTTAACGTTATACTCCATCTGCCTGATCCTCGCCCACTCACTCAGCCAATGTGAAAATTGAGTTGAATAAATATCTGGAATTAAGAATCTACTGATGACGGTGAAACTCATTGGTGTCCTCGTTGGAATTTAGAAGGCTGAGGGGGGATCTTATAGAGGCCTATAAGATAATGAAGGGGCTGGATAGGGTAGAGGTGGAGAGATTCTTTCCACTTAGAAAGGAAGCTAGAACTAGAGGGCACAGCCTCAAAATAAAGGGGGGTCAGTTTAGGACAGAGTTGAGGAGGAACTTCTTCTCTCAGAGGGTGGTGAATCTCTGGAATTCTCTGCCCACTGAAGTGGTGGAGGCTACCTGGTTGAATATGTTTAAATCACGGATAGATGGATTGTTGAATGGCGGGGCAGGCTCGAGGGGCTAGATGGCCTACTCCTGCTCCTATTTCTTATGTTCTTATGTAAACCATTGTCGATTGTCGGAAAAACCCCATCTGGTTCACTAATGTCCTTTAGGGAAGGAAATCTGCCGTCCTTACCCGGTCTGGCCTACATGTGACTCCAGAGTCACACAGCAATGTGGCTGACTCTTAGATGCCCCCTGATGTAGCCAGGGAAGACACGCAGCTCAAGGTGGCAACTAGGGATGGGCAATAAATGCTGGGCCCAGCCAGCGACGCCCATGTCCCATGAACTAATTTTTATAAAAAGTGTTTGTCTCTGAAATGCCCCTCTGAATTCATAGAATCCCTGCAGTGCAGAAGGAGGCCATTCGGCCCATCGAGTCAGCACTGACAACAATCCCACCCAGGCACTACCCCCGTAACCTCACGTATTTACCCTGCTAGTCCCCCCGACGCTAAGGGGCAATTTAGCACGGCCCAATCCACCCGACCTGCACATCTTTGGACTGTGGGAGGAAACGGATTTCAGACAATGGCGAGACGGAGTTCAGGGAAGAGATAGAGAATCTGGTGCAGTGACAATAATCTCTCCCTCAATTTCAACAAAACGAAGGAGATTGTCATCAACTTCAGGAAGCGTAAAGGAGAACATTCCCCTGTCTACATCAATGGGGATGAAGTAGAAATGGTTGAGAGCTTCAAGTTTCTAGGTGTCTAGATCACCAACAACCTGTCCTGGTCCCCCCCATGCCGACGCTATAGTTAAGAAAGCCCACCAACACCTCTACTTTCTCAGAAGACTAAGGAAATTTGGCATGTCAGCTACGACTCTCACCAACTTTTACAGATGCACCATAGAAAGCATTCTTTCTGGTTGTATCACAGCTCGGTTTGGCTCCTGCTCTGCCCAAGACCGCAAGGAACTACAAAGGGTCGTGAATGTAGCCCAATCCATCACACAAACCAGCCTCCCATCCATTGACTCTGTCTACACTTCCCGCTGCCTCGGAAAAGCAGCCAGCATAATCAAGGACCCCACGCACCCCCGGACATTCTCTCTTCCACCTTCTTCCATCAGGAAAAAGATACAAAAGCCTGAGGTCACGTACCGACCGACTCAAGAACAGCTTCTTCCCTGCTGCCATCAGACTTTCGAATGGACCTACCTCGCATTAAGCTGATCTACCTCTACACCCTAGCTATGACTGTAACACTACATTCTGCACTCTCTCCTTTCCTTCTCTATGAACGGTATGCTTTGTCTGTATAGCGTGCAAGAAACAATACTTTTCACTGTATCCCAATACATGTGACAATAATAAATCAAATCAAAATCAGTTTACAAGTTCATTGGAACTTTCAAGCCATGTGATTGGTTCCTGGTTACACAGTTGGGTGGATGACAGAGAATCCTCTGGAAGTGAGTGGAGGAATTTGTAGATAAAAGTCATGTGCAGTCCTTTGTGCCAGCAATAACTCTAGAGATTAACCATTGTAAGAAGCGTGCCCTGTAGGAACCTTCAGAGAGGAGATAGATTCTCCATCGAGGATATTTCTTGGCTAAGACTTTCCCTAAACTTCACCCCCGCACATCTCCCTTAAACTTTCCCCCTCTCACTTTGAACCTGTGCCCCACTTGTCATTGACGCTTCCACCCTGGTGAAAAAGCCTCCGACTGTCCACCCTGTCTATGCACCTCATCATTTTGTAGACCTCTATCAGGTCTCCCCTCAGCCTCCGTCTTTCCAGTGAAAACGATCCTGGTTTATTCAACCTCTCCTCATAACCAACACCCTCGAGACCAGGCAACATCCTGGTGAACCTTCTGTGCACCCTCTCCAAAGCTTCCATGTCCTTCTGGTAGTGTGGTGACCAGAACTGCACACTCCAAATATGGCCGAATAGGGTTTCATATAGCTGCAACATGATTTCCCAACTCTGGTACTCAATGCCCCGGCTGATGAAGACAAGCGTGCCATATGCCTTCTTAATCACCTTGGCCGCCTGTGTTGCCTCTTTCAGGGAACTGTGGATCTGCACACCCAGATCCCTCTGTATGTTAATGTTCCGAAGGGTTCTGCCATTTACAGTATAATTCACACCTGAATTTGATCCTCCAAAATGCATCACCTCGCATTTACATAGAAACATAGAAACCAGAAACAGGAGGAGGCCATTCAGCCCTTGAGGGCGGCACGGTAGCACAGTGGTTAGCACTGCTGCATCACAGCTCCAGGGACCTGGGTTCGAATCCCGGCTCGGGGTCACTGTCTGTGTGGAGTTTGCACATTCTCCTCGTGTCTGCGTGGGTTTCCTCCAGGTGCTCCGGTTTCCTCCCACAGTCCAAAGATGTGCGGGCTAGGTTGATTGGCCATGCTAAAATTGCCCCTTAGTGTCCTGAGATGCGTAGATTAGAGGGATTAGTGGGTAAATATGTAGGGATACGGGGATAGGGCCTGGGTAGGATTGTGGTCGGTGCAGACTCGATGGGCCGAATGGCCTCTTTCTGTACTTTAGGGCTTCTATGATTCTTCGAGCCTGCTCCTACATTCATTTTGATCATGGCTGATCATCAAATTCAATATCTGATCCCCATCCCGCCCCCCTGCCCCCATATCCCTCGATCCCTTTAGCCCCGAGAGCTGTATCTAATTCCTTCTTGAAATCACACAACGTTTTGGCCTCAACTACTTTCTGTGGTAGTGAATTCCACACATTCACCACCCTCTGGGTGAAGAAATTTCTCCTCACCTCAGTCCTAAAAGGTTTCCGCCTCATCCTCAAACTATGATCCCTAGTTCTGGACTCCCCCCACCATCGGGGAACATTCTTTCTGAATCTACCCTGTCTAACCCGGTTAGAATCTTATAAGTTTCTATGAGATCCCCTCTCACTCTTCTAAACTCCAGTGAATATAATCCTAACCGACTTAGTCTCTCCTCATATGACAGACCTGCCATCCCAGGAATCAGCCTGGTAAACCTTCGCGGTGCTCCCTCTATAGCAAGGACATCCTTCCTCAGATAACCTCACATTTGTCCAGATTAAACTCATAAGTTCATAAGATATAGGAGCAGAATTAGACCATTCGGCCCATCGAGTCTGCTCCGCCATTCGATCATGGCTGATACGCTCCTCATCCCCATTTTCCTGCCTTCTCCCCGTAGCCCTTCAACCCATTACCAATTAAAAATCTGTCCAACTCCTCCTTAACTTAACTCACTGTCCCAGCATCCTTTGGGGCAGCGAATTCCACAGATTCACAACCCTTTGGGAGAAGTAGTTTCTCCTCAGCTCTGTTTTAAATTTGTTACCCCTTATCCTAAGACGATGACCTCTCGACCCAGAATGCCCTACAAGAGGAAGCATCCGCTCCACGTCTACTTTATCCAAACCTTCCATTTGATCTCCCTTCATTCTTCTCAACTCCATCCGCCATTTCTGTGCCCAAGTTCTCCAATCTATCTGTGACGTGTTGTATCCTCTGACAATGCCCGGCACTATCAGTGACTCCAAGTTGCCATCATTCAATGTCTGGCTTGAGTTCCAATTAAAACCTTGTGCTCACTGTCCCACAATGCCTCCTGGGTTCAGCAATGCCATGACATTAAAAACAATTGTGCTTGTCTACCGATTCCCCAATGGCCTTTTCCTCACCACTCACTCCTCTCCCTCCTTCTCACATCTCCTCCTCTTCTGACCCCCCCCCCGCCTTTTCTTTCCCTCCCACTCCCTCCAATCCAACCTTTCCTCCACTGCCCTCCATCCAACATTCCCTCCCATCCCCTCTCCCCACCCCTCCCTCCTCGCGCCATCCTCCCTCTCCCCTCCCCTCAAATTCCCTCCTCCCCCTTACACCTTCCCCTGCCTCTCCCAACTCTCGTCTTAGAATCGGACACAGAAGGAGAGGCCCTTTGGCCCATCAGGCCTGCCCGGACACATGAGAAACACTCAGACTCCCACCTAATCCCACTCTACCAGGGCTTGGCTCATAGCCCTGAATGTGATGAAGTGCCAAGTATTCATCCAGGTACTTTTTAAAGGATGTGAGGCCTCCACCACCCTCCCAGGAATCATGGAATCCCTACAGTGCAGAAGGAGGCCATTCAGCCCATCGAGCCTGCGCCAACAACAATCCCACCCAGGCCCGATCCCCATGACCCCATCTATTTACCCTGCTAATCCTCCTGACACGAAGGGACAATTTAGCATGGCCAATCCACCCAACCTGCACATCTTTGGACACTAAGGGGCAATTTAGCACGGCCAATCCGCCTAACCTGCACATCTTTGGACACTAAGGGGCAATTTAGCACGGCCAATCCGCCTAACCTGCACATCTTTGGACACTAAGGGGACAATTTAGCATGGCCAATCCACCCAACCTGCACATCTTTGGACACTAAGGGGCAATTTAGCATGGCCAATCCACCTAACCTGCACATCTTTGGACACTAAGGGACAATTTAGCATGGCCAATCCACCTAACCTGCACATCTTTGGACACTAAGGGACAATTTAGCATGGCCAATCCACCTAACCTGCACATCTTTGGACACTAAGGGACAATTTAGCATGGCCAATCCACCTAACCTGCACATCTTT
The DNA here is from genome assembly GCF_964213995.1 of Mustelus asterias. NCBI lineage: Eukaryota > Metazoa > Chordata > Chondrichthyes > Carcharhiniformes > Triakidae > Mustelus > Mustelus asterias. The sequence goes on from NW_027590833.1 coordinate 24,448, forward strand.
GGACACTAAGGGACAATTTAGCATGGCCAATCCACCTAACCTGCACATCTTTGGACACCAAGGGACAATTTAGCATGGCCAATCCTCCTAACCTGCACATCTTTGGACACTAAGGAGCAATTTAGCATGGCCAATCCACCTAACCTGCACATCTTTGGACACTAAGGGACAATTTAGCATGGCCAATCCACCTAACCTGCACATCTTTGGACACTAAGGGGCAATTCAGCATGGCCAATCCACCTAACCTGCACATCTTTGGACACTAAGGGGCAATTTAGCATGGCCAATCCACCTAACCTGCACATCCATATATATCATATATATGGATATATATGTTCATATCCATAGATCTCTAAAGGTTGCCACTCAAGTGGATAGAGCTGTGAAGAAGGCCTATAGTGTGTTGGCGTTTATTAACAGGGAGTTGGAGTTTAAGAGCCGTGGGGTTATGCTGCAACTGTACAGGACCTTGGTGAGACCACATTTGGAATATTGTGTGCAGTTCTGGTCACCTCACAATAAGAAGGATGTGGAGACACTGGAAAGAGTGCAGAGGAGATTTACCAGGATGCTGCCTGGTTTGGAGGGTAGGTCTTATGAGGAAAGGTTGAGGGAACTTGGGCTTTTCTCTTTGGAGCGGAGGAGGTTGAGAGGAGACTTGATAGAGGTTTATAAGATGATGAGGGGGATAGATAGAGTGAACGTTCAAAGACTATTTCCTCGGGTGAATGGAGTGGTAACTAGGGGGCATAACTATAGGGTTCATGGTGGGAGATATAGGAAGGATATCCGAGGTAGGTTTTTTACTCAGAGAGTGGTTGGGGTGTGGAATGGACTGCCTGCAGGGATAGTGGAGTCAGAAACTTTAGGAACATTTAAGAAGCTATTGGATAGGCACATGGAGCACTTCGGGATGATAGGGAGGAAATAGTTTGATTTGGGTTTCAAACAAAGCTCGGCACAACATCGTGGGCCGAAGGGCCTGTTCTGTGCTGTACTGTTCTATGTTTCTATGTTCTATCTTTCAGACTGTGGGAGGAAACCGGAGCACCTGGAGGAAACCCATGCAGACACGGGGAGAACGTGCAAACTCCACATAGACAGTCACCCGATGCCCGGAATCGAACTCGGGTCCCTGGCGCTGTGAGGCAGCAGTGCTAACCACCGTGCCGCTCCCAGATCACCTGGAAATACATTCCAGACCGTCACCACCCTCTGGGTAAAAAAGTTTTTTCCTCACATCCCCCCTAAACCTCCTGCCCCTCACCTTGAACCTGTGACCCCTCGTGACTGACCCTTCAACTGAGGGAAATAGCTGCTCATAAAATGAAACCCGACAGTGCAGAAGGAGGCCATTCGGCCCATCGAGTCTGCACCAAAAACAATCCCACCCAGGCCCTATCCCCGTAATCCCACACATTTAGCCCGCTCATTCCTCTAACCTACACATCCTGGGACATTAAGCGGCAATTTAGCACGGCCAATCCACCTATCCCGCACGTCTTTCGGACTGTGGGAGGAAACCGGAGCACCCGGAGGAAACCCACGCAGATATGGGGAGAATGTGCAAACTCCACACAGACAGTGACCCGAGCCGGGAATCGAACCCAGGTCCCTGGAGCTGTGAGGCAGCAGTGCTAACCACTGTGCCACCTCCCTATCCACCTCCCTCATAATCTTGTCCACCTCGATCAGGCCACCCCTCAGTCTTCTCTGCTTCAGAGAAAACAACCCAAGCCTTTTCCAACCTCTCTTCGTAACTTCAATGCCCCATCCCAGGCGTCTTCTTCCACCATGCCCTCCCGCTTCCCCCCCCTTTCTCCGATCCTCCCCCTTCCTCCTCCCCCTTCTTCTCCTCACCCTCCTTTCTCTCTGTGCGACCTCCCACCCTCCCTGTGCACCCTCTCCGCGCTGGAACGCTACCTCAAACACCCCCACGCCACCCCCCCCCCACTCACCGAGTGAGTTGCACCAGTCTACGGGGTTGGCGTTTGGCGTCAGCGAGTGGAACCGTGAGTCGGGCCTGCAGGTCCTGAGCTTGACAAAGAGGGCCTTGTTCGGGGGGCATTGGAAGTACCGTCGACCGCAGTAGGTGCCATCTGTGCAGCCGGTCGGTAAAGCCATCTCCTGCCAACACACACACACACAAGGGGAAATGGGGTCAGTATTCATCCTTGGGGGGGGGGGTCCACCAGCCTTGTCAATCCATGGCCTCCCCTTCCCACTCCCCCACGAACAATGCAGCCCATCCCCAGAATGGCAACGCGATGACAATAATCTCTCCCTCAATGTCAAATGGAGGAGACTGTCATCGACTTCAGGAAGCGGTGTAAAGTACATGCCCCTGTCTACATCAACATGGACGAAGTGGAAATGGTCGAGAGCTTCAAGGTTTTGGGTGTCCAGATCACCAACAACCTGTCCTGGTCCCCCCCATGCCGACACTATCGTTAAGAAAGCCCCACCAACTTTCTCAGGAGGCTAAGGAAATTAGGCATGTCAGCTCCGACTCTCACCAACTTTTACAGATGCACCACGGAAAGCATTCTTTCTGGCTGTATCACACCTTGGTATGGCTCTTGCAGTTGAGGCTACCTCATTGAATGTTTTTAAGACAAAGATAGATCGATTTTTGAACAGTAAAGGAATTAAGGGTTATGGTGAGCGGGCGGGTAAGTGGAACTGAGTCCACGAAAAGATCAGCCATGATCTTATTGAATGGCGGGGCAGGCTCGAGGGGCCGGATGGCCTACTCCTGCTCCTAGTTCTTATGTTCGCTCTGCCCAAGACCGCAAGAAACTACAAAGGGTCGTGAATGTAGCCCAATCCATCACTCAAACCAGCCTCCCATCCATTGACTCTGTCTACACTTCCCGCTGCCTCGGAAAAGCAGCCAAAATTTGGAGTATTGTGTACAGTTTTGGTCACCTAGTTACAGGAAGGATGTAAATAAGATTGAAAGAGTGCAGAGAAGGTTCACAAGGTTGTTGCCGGGACTTGAGAAGCTGAGTTACAGAGAGAGATTGAATAGGTTGGGACTTTATTCCCTGGAGCGTAGAAGATTGAGGGGAGATTTGATAGAGGTGTATAAGATTTTGATGGGTATAGATAGAGTGAATGCAGCCTCCCATCCATTGACTCTGTCTACACTTCCCGCTGCCTCGGAAAAGCAGCCAAAATAATTAAGGACCCCACGCACCCCGGACATTCTCTCTTCCACCTTCTCCCGTCAGGAAAAAGATACAAAACTCTGAGGACACGTACCAACCGACTCAAGAACAGCTTCTTCCCTGATGCCATCAGACTTTTGAATGGACTCTACCTCACATTAAGTTGATCTTTCTCTACACCCTGGCTATGACTGTAACACTACATTCTTTAATCCTTTAAACCTTGCCCCTCGCACCTTAAACCTGTGCCCCCGAGTAATTGACTCTTCCACCCTGGGGAAAAAGCTTCTGACTATCCACTCTGTCCATGCCTCTCATAATCTTGTAGACTTCTATCAGGTCTCCCCTCAACCTCCATCTTTCCAGTGAGAACAAAAGTTTCTCCAACCTCTCCTCATAGCTGATGCCCTCCATACCAGGCAACATCCTGGTAAATCTTTTCTGTACCCTCTCCAAAGCCTCCACATCCTTCTAGTAGTGTGACAACCAGAGGACCAGCCTCCCATCCATTGACTCTGTCTACACTTCCCGCTGCCTCGGGAAAAGCAGCCAGCATCATCAAGGACCCCACGCACCCCGGACATTCCCTCTTCCACCTTCTTCCATCAGGAAAAAGATACAAAAGTCTGAGGTCACGTACCAACCGACTCAAGAACAGCTTCTTCCCTGCTGCCGTCAGACTTTTGAATGGACCTACCTCGCATTAAGTTGATCTTTCTCTACACCCTAGCTATGACATAACCCTAAGAAATAACACATTTGGTTGAAAAACTCATTAGATATCCTGAGTACATGATAAGATATTACGCAAGTTCTTTTCCCCTTAGTTGAAAAACCTATTAGGTATCCTGAGTATGTTGTAAGGTATAATGCACTTAGTTTAATTATATTTAATTATAATAAAACTCTAAACTCTTCAAATAACTTAAACAAAAACTTTTGCAAAAGTTTTGGGGAACTTTTTTTCACTTTGACAAGGTTGACTTTGACAGAGGGAGAGGCAGCAACCAGTTAGATCATAGACTGGCTTCTTAATATCTACTCCTTCTGCACTCTCTCCTTTCCTACTCCCCGATGTACTCTATGAGTGGTATGCTTTGTCTGTACAGTGCACAAGAAACAATACTTTTCACTGTACATTCGGCAATAATAAATCAAATCAAGTCAAAGCCTGTTGAGTGATGCCCAATTTTCCCAGCGTCACTCAGCTCCTGACCTCATTCCAGCCTGGGTTCAAACATGGACAAAGGAAATTAATTCCAGAGGTGAGAGTGACAGCCCTTGACATCAAGGCGGCATTCGACCGAGTGTGGCGTCAAGGAGCCTGGACAAAACTGGAACCAATGGGGAAAAGGGAGCAAACACTCCACTGGTTGGAGTCATACCTGATACATGGGAAGACAATTGTGGTTGCTGGAGGGTCAGTCCCCTTGAGCAACCGCCTAACCCGTACGTCTTTCAGACTGTGGGAGGAAACCGGAGTACCCGGAGGAAACCCACGCAGACACGGGGAGAATGTGCAGACTCCCCACAGACAGTGACCCCGAGCCGGGAATCGAACCCGGGTCCCTGGCGCTGTGAGGCAGCAGTGCTAACCACTGTGCCACCATATCAGGTAGGTCCATTCAAACGTCTGATGGCAGAAGGGAAGAAGCTGTTCTTGAACCAGTTGGTATGTGATCTTAGAGATTTCTAGTTTGGTCTCTGTACCTGTCCTGGGAGTGTTTGATGGGGGACAGTGTCAAGGGAGCTTTACTCTGTATCTAACCCCGTGCTGTACCTGTCCTGGGAGTGTTTGATGGGGGACAGTGTCAAGGGAGCTTTACTCTGTATCTAACCCCGTGCTGTACCTGTCCTGGGAGTGTTTGATGGGGACAGTGAAGAGGGAGCTTTACTCTGTATCTAACCCCGTGCTGTACCTGTCCTGGGAGTGTTTGATGGGGGACAGTGTAGAGGGAGCTTTACTCTGTATCTAACCCCGTGCTGTATCTGTCCTGGGAGTGTTTGATGGGGGACAGTGTAGAGGGAGCTTTACTCTGTATCTAAGCCCGTGAATAACCTGTCCTGGGAGTGTTTGATGGGGGACAGTGTAGAGGGAGCTTTACTCTGTATCTAAGCCCGTGCTGTACCTGTCCTGGGAGTGTTTGATGGGGGACAGTGTAGAGGGAGCTTTACTCTGTATCTAACCCCGTGCTGTATCTGTCGTGGGAGTGTTTGATGGGGGACAGTGTAGAGGGAGCTTTACTCTGTAGCTAAGCCCGTGCTGTACCTGTCCTGGGAGTGTTTGATGGGGGACAGCTGTGAACACCATGAACGAACACTAATTGGTTAATAAGGACACAACAGGGGACTGTACCAGTTCCAAGCCTGCGAGAGGTTCAGCCTGGGCAGGAACCTCTCCAATCCAGCGAATTACCCCGTAGAGGGGTGGACTGTTGACTTCCACCATTGACTCAACCTCCAGTAGGAAATAACTCCCTCCATTCTCAGTCGATCCAGAGCTCCATCCCCTGCTTGGACCGCTGACCATTTCCGTGGGTGAATGGGGACCCCCATGCGACGGTTGATGCTCCCTCAGGTGGAGGGGTCTGGTGTCACCATCATGGGTATCTTCTGGAGCATGATGTCTGGGAGATTCTGAATCCGTCATCATTAAATCCCACTGAGAATCTGGGCAAAAGACACATATTCACTCCCATTGTACACAATCCCAATGGACCCAAACCCCTTCCCATTCACTCCCACTGTACACAATCCCAATGGACCCAAACCCCTTCCCATTCACTCCCACTGTACACAATCCCAATGGACCCAAACCCCTTCCCATTCACTCCCACTGTACACAATCCCAATGGACCCAAACCCCTTCCCATTCACTCCAACTGTACACAATCCCAATGGACCCAAACCCCTTCCCATTCACTCCCACTGTACACAATCCCAATGGACCCAAACCCCTTCCCATTCACTCCCACTGTACACAATCCCAATGGACCCAAACCCCTTCCCATTCACTCCCACTGTACACAATCCCAATGGAGCCAAACCCCTTCACCTTCACTCCCACTGGACACAATCCCAATGGACCCAAACCCATTCCCATTCACTCCCACTGTACACAATCCCAATGGACCCAAACCCCTTCCCATTCACTCCCACTGTACACAATCCCAATGGCCCCAAACCCCTTCCCATTCAATCCCACTGTACACAATCCCAATGGACGCAAACCCTTCCCATTTATTCCCACTGTACACAATCCCAATGGACCCAATCCTCTTCCCATTCACTCCCACCGTACACAATCCCAATGGACCCGAACCCCTTCCCATTCACTCCCACTGTACACAATCCCAATGGACCCGAACCCCTTGCCATTCACTCCCACTGCACACAATCCCAATGGACCCAAACCCCTTCCCATTCACTCCCACTGGACACAATCCCAAATGGACCCAAACCCCTTCCCACTCACTCCCACTGTACACAATCCCAATGGACGCAAACCCTTCCCATTTATTCCCACTGTACACAATCCCAATGGACCCAAACCCCTTCCCATTCACTCCCACTGTACACAATCCCAATGGACCCAAACCCCTTCCCATTCACTCCCACTGTACACACACCGAATGGACCCAAACCCCTTCCCATTCACTCCCACTGTACACAGTCCCAATGGCCCCAAACCCCTTCCCATTCAATCCCACTGTACACAATCCCAATGGACGCAAACCCTTCCCGTTTATTCCCACTGTACACAATCCCAATGGACCTAAACCCTTCCCATTTATTCCCACTGTGCACAATCCCAAGCCCATCCCCATCCCATTCACACTCATTCTACAAAATCCCACTGGACCCAAACCCCTTCCCATTCACTCCCACTGTACACAATCCCAATGGACCCAAACCCCTTCCCATTCACTCCCACTGTACTCAATCCCAATGGACCCAAACCTCCTCCATTCACTCCCACTGTACACAATCCCAATGGACCTAAACCCTTCCCATTTATTCCCACTGTGCACAATCCCAAGCCCATCCCCATCCCATTCACACTCATTCTACAAAATCCCACTGGACCCAAAACCTTTCGCATTCACTCCCACTGTACACAATCCCAATGGACCCAAACCCCTTCCCATTCACTCCCACTGTACACAATCCCAATGGACCCAAACCCCTTCCCATTCACTCCCACTGTACACAATCCCAATGGACCCAAACCCCTTCCCATTCACTCCCACTGTACACAATCCCAATGGACCCCAACCCCTTCCCAGTCACTCCCACTGTACACAATCCCAATGGACCCAAACCCCTTCCCATTCACTCCAACTGTACACAATCCCAATGGACCCAAACCCCTTCCCATTCACTCCCACTGTACACAATCCCAATGGACCCAAACCCCTTCCCATTCACTCCCACTGTACACAATCCCAATGGACCCAAACCCCTTCCCATTCACTCCCACTGTACACAATCCCAATGGACCCAAACCCCTTCCCATTCACTCCCACTGTACACAATCCCAATGGACCCAAACCCCTTCCCGTTCACTCCCATTGTACACAATCCCAATGGACCCCAACCCCTTCCCATTCACTCCCATTGTACACAATCCCAATGGACCCAAACCCCTTCCCATTCACTCCCACTGTACACAATCCCAATGGACCCAAACCCCTTCCCATTCACTCCCACTGTACGCAATCCCAATGGACCCAAACCCCTTCCCACTCACACCCACTGTACACAATCCCAATGGTGCCTAACCCCTTCCCATTTACTCCCACTGTACACAGCCCCAATGGACCCAAACCCCTTCCCATTCACTCCCACTGTACACATTCCCAATGGACCCAAACCCCTTCCCGTTCACTCCCACTTCACACAATCCCAATGGACCCAAACCCCTTCCCATTCACTCCCACTGTACACAATCCCAATGGACCCAAACCCCTTCCCATTCACTCCCACTGTACACAATCCCAATGGACCCAATCCCCTTCCCATTCACTCCCACTGTACACAATCCCAATGGACCCAAACCCCTTCCCATTCACTCCCACTGTACACAATCCCAATGGACCCAAACCCCTTCCCATTCACTTCCACTGTACACAATCCCAATGGACCCAAACTCCTTCCCATTCACTCCCACTGTACACAATCCCAATGGACCCAATCCCCTTCCCATTCACTCCCACTGTACACAATCCCAATGGATCCGAACCCCTTCCCATTCACTCCCACTGTACACAATCCCAATGGACCCAAACCCCTTCCCATTCACTCCCACTGTACACAATCCCAAAGGACCCAAACCCCTTCCCATTCACTCCCACTGTACACATTCCCAATGGACCCAAACCCCTTCCCATTCACTCCCACTGTACACAATCCCAATGGACCCAAACCCCTTCCCATTCACTCCCACTGCACACAATCCCAATGGACCCAAACCCCTTCCCATTCACTCCCACTGTACACATTCCCAATGGACCCAAACGCCTTCCCATTCACTCCCATTGTACACAATCCCAATGGAACCAAACCCCTTCCCATTCACTCCCACTGTACACAATCCCAATGGACCCAAACCCCTTCCCATTCACTCCCACTGTACACAATCCCAATGGACCCAAACCCCTTCCCATTCACTCCCACTGTACACAATCCCAATGGACCCAATCCACTTCCCATTCACTCCCACTGTACACAATCCCAATGGACCCAAACCCCTTCCCATTCACTCCCACTGTACACAATCCCAATGGACCCAAACCCCTTCCCATTCACTCCCACTGTACACAATCCCAATGGACCGAAACCCCTTCCCATTCACTCCCACTGTACACAATCCCAATGGAGCCAAACCCCTTCCCATTCACTCCCACTGTACACAATCCCAATGGACCCAAACCCCTTCCCATTCACTCCCACTGCACACAATCCCAATGGACCCAAACCCCTTCCCACTCACTCCCACTGTACACAATCCCAATGGACCCAAACCCCTTCCCATTCACTCCCACTGTACACAATCCCAATGGACCCAAACCCCTTCCCATTTACTCCCACTGTACACAATCCCAATGGACCCAAACCCCTTCCCATTCACTCCCACTGGACACAATCCCAAATGGACCCAAACCCCTTCCCACTCACTCCCACTGTACACAATCCCAATGGACGCAAACCCTTCCCATTTATTCCCACTGTACACAATCCCAATGGACCCAAACCCCTTCCCATTCACTCCCACTGTACACAATCCCAATGGACCCAAACCCCTTCCCATTCACTCCCACTGTCCACACACCGAATGGACCCAAACCCCTTCCCATTCACTCCCACTGTACACAGTCCCAATGGCCCCAAACCCCTTCCCATTCAATCCCACTGTACACAATCCCAATGGACGCAAACCCTTCCCGTTTATTCCCACTGTACACAATCCCAATGGACCTAAACCCTTCCCATTTATTCCCACTGTGCACAATCCCAAGCCCATCCCCATCCCATTCACACTCATTCTACAAAATCCCACTGGACCCAAACCCCTTCCCATTCACTCCCACTGTACACAATCCCAATGGACCCAAACCCCTTCCCATTCACTCCCACTGTACTCAATCCCAATGGACCCAAACCTCCTCCATTCACTCCCACTGTACACAATCCCAATGGACCTAAACCCTTCCCATTTATTCCCACTGTGCACAATCCCAAGCCCATCCCCATCCCATTCACACTCATTCTACAAAATCCCACTGGACCCAAAGCCTTTCGCATTCACTCCCACTGTACACAATCCCAATGGACCCAAACCCCTTCCCATTCACTCCCACTGTACACAATCCCAATGGACCCAAACCCCTTCCCATTCACTCCCACTGTACACAATCCCAATGGACCCAAACCCCTTCCCATTCACTCCCACTGTACACAATCCCAATGGACCCCAACCCCTTCCCAGTCACTCCCACTGTACACAATCCCAATGGACCCAAACCCCTTCCCATTCACTCCAACTGTACACAATCCCAATGGACCCAAACCCCTTCCCATTCACTCCCACTGTACACAATCCCAATGGACCCAAACCCCTTCCCATTCACTCCCACTGTACACAATCCCAATGGACCCAAACCCCTTCCCATTCACTCCCACTGTACACAATCCCAATGGACCCAAACCCCTTCCCATTCACTCCCACTGTACACAATCCCAATGGACCCAAACCCCTTCCCGTTCACTCCCATTGTACACAATCCCAATGGACCCCAACCCCTTCCCATTCACTCCCATTGTACACAATCCCAATGGACCCAAACCCCTTCCCATTCACTCCCACTGTACACAATCCCAATGGACCCAAACCCCTTCCCATTCACTCCCACTGTACGCAATCCCAATGGACCCAAACCCCTTCCCACTCACACCCACTGTACACAATCACAATGGTGCCTAACCCCTTCCCATTCACTCCCACTGTACACAGCCCCAATGGACCCAAACCCCTTCCCATTCACTCCCACTGTACACAATCCCAATGGACCCAAACCCCTTCCCGTTCACTCCCACTGCACACAATCCCAATGGACCAAAACCCCTTCCCATTCACTCCCACTGTACACAATCCCAATGGACCCAAACCCCTTCCCATTCACTCCCACTGTACACAATCCCAATGGACCCAATCCCCTTCCCATTCACTCCCACTGTACACAATCCCAATGGACCCAAACCTCTTCCCATTCACTCCCACTGTACACATTCCCAATGGACCCAAACCCCTTCCCATTCACTCCCACTGTACACAATCCCAATGGACCCAAACCCCTTCCCATTCACTCCCACTGCACACAATCCCAATGGACCCAAACCCCTTCCCATTCACTCCCACTGTACACAGCCCCAATGGACCCAAACCCCTTCCCATTCACTCCCACTGTACACAATCCCAATGGACCCAAACCCCTTCCCGTTCACTCCCACTGCACACAATCCCAATGGACCCAAACCCCTTCCCATTCACTCCCACTGTACACAATCCCAATGGACCCAAACCCCTTCCCATTCACTCCCACTGTACACAATCCCAATGCACCCAATCCCCTTCCCATTCACTCCCACTGTACACAATCCCAATGGACCCAAACCCCTTCCCATTCACTCCCACTGTACACAATCCCAATGGACCCAAACCCCTTCCCATTCACTCCCACTGTACACAATCCCAATGGACCCAAACCCCTTCCCATTCACTCCCACTGTACACAATCCCAATGGACCCAATCCCCTTCCCATTCACTCCCACTGTACACAATCCCAATGGACCCAAACCCCTTCCCATTCACTCCCACTGCACACAATCCCAATGGACCCAAACCCCTTCCCATTCACTCCCACTGTACACATTCCCAATGGACCCAAACCCCTTCCCATTCACTCCCATTGTACACAATCCCAATGGACCCAAACCCCTTCCCATTCACTCCCACTGTACACAATCCCAATGGACCCAAACCCCTTCCCATTCACTCCCACTGTACACAATCCCAATGGACCCACACCCCTTCCCATTCACTCCCACTGTACACAATCCCAATGGACCCAATCCCCTTCCCATTCACTCCCACTGTACACAATCCCAATGGACCCAAACCCCTTCCCATACACTCCCACTGTACACAATCCCAATGGACCCAAACCCCTTCCCATTCACTCCCACTGTACACAATCCCAATGGACCCAAACCCCTTCCCATTCACTCCCACTGTACACAATCCCAATGGAGCCAAACCCCTTCCCATTCACTCCCACTGTACACAATCCCAATGGACCCAAACCCCTTCCCATTCACTCCCACTGCACACAATCCCAATGGACCCAAACCCCTTCCCACTCACTCCCACTGTACACAATCCCAATGGACCCAAACCCCATCCCATTCACTCCCACTGTACACAATCCCAATGGACCCAAACCCCTTCCCATTCACTCCCACTGTACACAATCCCAATGGACCCAAACCCCTTCCCATTCACTCCCACTGTACACAATCCCAATGGACCCAAACCCCTTCCCATTCACTCCCACTGTACACAATCCCAATGGACCCAAACCTCTTCCCATTCACTCCCACTGTACACAATCCCAATGGACCCAAACCTCTTCCCATTCACTCCCACTGTACACATTCCCAATGGACCCAAACCCCTTCCCATTCACTCCCACTGTACACAATCCCAATGGACCCAAACCCCTTCCCATTCACTCCCACTGCACACAATCCCAATGGACCCAAACCCCTTCCCATTCACTCCCACTGTACACAATCCCAATGGACCCAAACCCCTTCCCATTCACTCCCACTGTGCACAATCCCAATGGACCCAAACCCCTTCCCGTTCACTCCCACTGTACACAATCCCAATGGACCCAAACCCCTTCCCATTCACTCCCACTGCACACAATCCCAATGGACCCAAACCCCTTCCCACTCACTCCCACTGTACACAATCCCAATGGACCCAAACCCCTTCCCATTCACTCCCACTGTACACAATCCCAATGGACCCAAACCCCTTCCCATTCACTCCCACTGTACACAATCCCAATGGACCCAAACCCCTTCCCATTCACTCCCACTGTACACAATCCCAATGGACCCAAACCCCTTCCCATTCACTCCCACTGTACACAATCCCAATGGACCCAAACCTCTTCCCATTCACTCCCACTGTACACAATCCGAATGGACCCAAACCTCTTCCCATTCACTCCCACTGTACACATTCCCAATGGACCCAAACCCCTTCCCATTCACTCCCACTGTACACAATCCCAATGGACCCAAACCCCTTCCCATTCACTCCCACTGCACACAATCCCAATGGACCCAAACCCCTTCCCATTCACTCCCACTGTACACAATCCCAATGGACCCAAACCCCTTCCCATTCACTCCCACTGTACACAATCCCAATGGACCCAAACCCCTTCCCATTCACTCCCACTGCACACAATCCCAATGGACCCAAACCCCTTCCCACTCACTCCCACTGTACACAATCCCAATGGACCCAAACCCCTTCCCATTCACTCCCACTGTACACAATCCCAATGGACCCAAACCCCTTCCCATTCACTCCCACTGTACACAATCCCAATGGACCCAAACCCCTTCCCATTCACTCCCACTGTACACAATCCCAATGGACCCAAACCTCTTCCCATTCACTCCCACTGTACACAATCCCAATGGACCCAAACCTCTTCCCATTCACTCCCACTGTACACATTCCCAATGGACCCAAACCCCTTCCCATTCACTCCCACTGTACACAATCCCAATGGACCCAAACCTCTTCCCATTCACTCCCACTGTACACAATCCGAATGGACCCAAACCTCTTCCCATTCACTCCCACTGTACACATTCCCAATGGACCCAAACCCCTTCCCATTCACTCCCACTGTACACAATCCCAATGGACCCAAACCCCTTCCCATTCACTCCCACTGCACACAATCCCAATGGACCCAAACCCCTTCCCATTCACTCCCACTGTACACAATCCCAATGGACCCAAACCCCTTCCCATTCACTCCCACTGTACACAATCCCAATGGACCCAAACCCCTTCCCATTCACTCCCACTGCACACAATCCCAATGGACCCAAACCCCTTCCCACTCACTCCCACTGTACACAATCCCAATGGACCCAAACCCCTTCCCATTCACTCCCACTGTACACAATCCCAATGGACCCAAACCCCTTCCCATTCACTCCCACTGTACACAATCCCAATGGACCCAAACCCCTTCCCATTCACTCCCACTGTACACAATCCCAATGGACCCAAACCCCTTCCCATTCACTCCCACTGTACACAATCCCAATGGACCCAAACCTCTTCCCATTCACTCCCACTGTACACAATCCCAATGGACCCAAACCTCTTCCCATTCACTCCCACTGTACACATTCCCAATGGACCCAAACCCCTTCCCATTCACTCCCACTGTACACAATCCCAATGGACCCAAACCCCTTCCCATTCACTCCCACTGCACACAATCCCAATGGACCCAAACCCCTTCCCATTCACTCCCACTGTACACAATCCCAATGGACCCAAACCCCTTCCCATTCACTCCCACTGTGCACAATCCCAATGGACCCAAACCCCTTCCCGTTCACTCCCACTGTACACAATCCCAATGGACCCAAACCCCTTCCCATTCACTCCCACTGCACACAATCCCAATGGACCCAAACCCCTTCCCACTCACTCCCACTGTACACAATCCCAATGGACCCAAACCCCTTCCCATTCACTCCCACTGTACACAATCCCAATGGACCCAAACCCCTTCCCATTCACTCCCACTGTACACAATCCCAATGGACCCAAACCCCTTCCCATTCACTCCCACTGTACACAATCCCAATGGACCCAAACCCCTTCCCATTCACTCCCACTGTACACAATCCCAATGGACCCAAACCTCTTCCCATTCACTCCCACTGTACACAATCCCAATGGACCCAAACCTCTTCCCATTCACTCCCACTGTACACAATCCCAATGGACCCAAACCCCTTCCCATTCACTCCCACTGTACACAATCCCAATGGACCCAAACCCCTTCCCATTCACTCCCACTGCACACAGTCCCAATGGATCCAAACCCCTTCCCATTCACTCCCACTGTACACAATCCCAATGGACCCAAACCCCTTCCCATTCACTCCCACTGCACACAATCCCAATGGACCCAAACCCCTTCCCATTCACTCCCACAGTACACAATCCCAATGGACCCAAACCCCTTCCCATTCACTCCCACTGTACACAATCCCAATGGACCCACACCCTTCCCATTCACTCCCACTGTACACAATCCCAATGGACCCAAACCCCTTCCCATTCACTCCCACTGTACACAATCCCAATGGACCCAAACCCCTTCCCATTCACTCCCACTGTACACAATCCCAATGGACCCAAACCCCTTCCCATTCACTCCCACTGTACACAATCCCAATGGACCCAAACCCCTTCCCATTCACTCCCACTGTACACAAACCCAATGGACACAAACCCCTTCCCACTCACTCCCACTGTACACAATCCAAACAAATGTGGCGTTTTTGAGATCTTTTCCAAAAGAATGCCCTCAGTTGAAAGCTGGAGATATCGTGAACTGCGTACAACTTGCCCACCCATATCTGACGTACCTCCATCAGTGGTCAAGGTGTTCCATGTCATTTGTTGATCTATACTTTCTTGTGATGATCCTTGGTGATGAAGTAGAGAGATGGAGAGAGTGAATGAGAGGAGATTTGGACAATA